>NC_057797.1:301843911-301885031 GCF_018294505.1 Triticum aestivum
GCGCTCAAACTTTATTTGGTCTAGCATGGGACACATCTATATCTATACCCCTATATAGTGTGCGAATAACTTTGGAAGTTGGTCGTTGGATGAAGCCAATCCGATGGTGGAGAGATGGCAAATCCGAGCACTACTGGCCTTGGATATCATCTACATTCCACCAGATTCTGCCACATGTACAATCTAGAAGACTCCATGGTTGAACTTAAGCATAATGCAGAAACCTCAAAACACAAGCACTTCTCCTTTGTTCTCTAGAATCTTCCATATCTTAATTGCCCAAACTTTTTTTCTAAATGAACTATCACTTTTGTATTTACTTTATGCTTTACAATGCACAATTCCATGAATCTTAAAATAGATTTTTTATAAACCTAATTTATTTTGGATGAGATGAACTATAAGAATTAAACGAACATCTACAACATGCATATATGAAAGCTTAGATGCTATAGTGTGGTATTTATTCATAATTTGGTTACCAAATCTCATGCGTGCAATGCACGTGTACCTTACTAGTATCAATAGGAAACCATCATGGTCAAACCCTTCTCGTTGTTGGGTCAAAGGGATAGATTGTGTGGGCCCCCTAATTGTCGGTAAAGGATAGTATATATACCTCAGGGAGCCCATAGATATGTGTCGCGTCTATAAGCCGCACAAGGGAGACATGCTCAAGAAGAACACCCTGCCCCCTATACCCTGGATGCAACCTGAAAAAGGTTTATATAATCACCATGACATGTCAAGCCAATCATTCTTTAATTTTTTTAGAGGAAAAAATAACCCATAAAAACATAGTAGGTTTATATAATCGTCATGACAGGTCAAGTCAATCATTCTTTAATTTTTTAGAGCAAAAAATAACCTATAAAAACATTGTCTACAAATTAGCAAAACAAGGATCCCAAGGTTTATATAATTGCCATGATAGGTCACTACAGAGATATAATATATCTCTATAATGCCCGTGTCATAGCATTTAAATGAAGCTTAAGATATTCAACTTCCCACTAGGCCACCCATCCTTGGACTACTCCAGCCCGAGCACGCTTAACTTCTGCATTCTATTCGACTAGGTTAGTGGATGGGAAGCCGGTCCTTGCTGATAAGAATTGCCTCCTTGCCACTAAGGCTTTCATGGTGGTCACCCTATGGGACCTACTCCCTCCTATCACACACATTTGTGCTTCTAGAAACTGTGTGGGATATTTACATAGCCGGTGTGTCGCTGCTAGCCTTCAATGAGCACTGGTAGCGGGAAAATGATGGGAGAAGAGGCAGGAAACCGATGAGAGGAGTGGCAAGAAACAGTAGCCTGTTTAGAAAACCTACTAGAGAAGGAAGTGTAAGCTAGCATGACGCATGCGCACAATGCTTACCCATGTACTGCATGTGCTGTCGAAAGGCCTCAGGGTTTTGATGACCCACAAGTATAGGGGATCTATCATAGTACTTTCGATAAGTAAGAGTGTCAAACCCAACGAGGAGCAGAAGGAAATGATAAGCGGTTTTCAGCAAGGTATTCTCTGCAAGCACTGAAATTATCGGTAACAGATAGTTTTGCGATAAGGTAATTGGTAACGACTAACAAGTAACAAGTGTAAATAAAGTGCAGCAAGATGGCCCAATCCTTTTTGTAGCAAAGGACAAGCCTGGACAATTTCTTATATAGAGAGAAGCGCTCCCGAGGACACATGGGGAATTATCGTCAAACTAGTTCGCGTTCGGTACTTTGATAATTTCATATGTGGGTGGACCGGTGCTTGGATGTTGTCCTTACTTGGACAAGCATCCCACTTATGATTAACCCCTATTGCAAGCATCCGCAACTACAACAGAAGTATTAAGGTAAACCTAACCATAGCATGAAACATATGGATCCAAATCAGCCCCTTACGAAGCAAAGCATAAACTAGGGTTTAAGCTTCTGTCACTCTAGCAACCCATCATCTACTTATTACTTCCCAATGCCTCCCTCTAGGCCCAAACAATGGTGAAGTGTCATGTAGTCAACGTTCACATGACACCACTAGAGGGATGACAATATACATCTCATCAAAATATCGAACGAATACCAAATTCACATGACTACTAATAGCATGACTTCTCCCATGTCCTCAGGAACAAACATAACTACTCACAAAGCATATTCATGTTCATAATCAGAGGGGTATTAATATGCATGATGGATCTGAACATATGATCTTCCACCAAGTAAACCAACTAGCATCAACTACAAGGAGTAATCAACACTACTAGCAACCCACAGGTACCAATCTAAGGTTTGGATACAAAGATTGGATACAAGAGATGAACTAGGGTTTGAGATGAGATGGTGCTGGTGAAGATGTTGACGGAGATTGACCCCCTCCCAATGAGAGGATCGTTGGTGATGACGATGGTGATGATTTCCCCCTCACGAAGGGAAGTTTCCCCGGTAGAACAGCTCCGCCGGAGCCCTAGATTGGTTCCACCAAGGTTCCGCCTCGTGGCGGCGGAGTCTCATCCCGAAAGCTTGCTTATTATTTTTTCCTCGACGGATGACTCCATATAGCAGAATATGGGCATCGAAGGGCCACCAGGGGGCCCACGAGGCAGGGGGCGTGCCCAGGGGGTAGGGCACGCCCCCCACCCTCTTTGCTGGTGAGTGGCCCCCCTTTGGTACTTCTTGTGCTTAGTATTTTTTATATATTCTGGAAATAACTTCCGTGAAGTTTCAGGACTTTTGGAGCTGTGCATAATATGTATCTAATATTTGCTCCTTTTCCATCCTAGAATTCCAGCCGCCGGCATTCTCCCTCTTTATGTAGACCTTGTAAAATAAGAGAGAATATGCATAAGTATTGTGACATAATGTGTAATAACAACCCATAATGCAATAAATATTGATATAAAAGCATGATGCAAAATGGACGTATCAGGTTGCCATTCGATCTAGGAGCATCCAACAGTGCACACGTACAATCCGTGGGGTTTGGGTTCTGGCCAATCCGAATGCACGACTCAGATCGCGCGCGCAGCAGGGGGAGGGGGGCATCGGCCACGGTTTGGTAGGCACACGGCTTTCATGAGTGCACCGTGTGTTATTTGAAAACATTTCGTGAGAAGATCTCGGTTTTTAAATCCCCGTAAATCCAAAACTAATAGGAAAATCGTGAAACCTGGCATGGTGTCACGACATGGCACATATATGTCGAGGATTTTTTCGTCCACTTTGGCACAAGTTCTATTAGAAGCCTCTTACAAACCGGAGCTTCTCTCAAAGAAGCCTCATGGTTCCGATAGGGAAATGTGTCCCCCTTGTGGGCGAAACATAATCACTGCCTCTTTTCGCCTTGTATTTTCTTCTATGGGAAACATGGAACGATAGTATATCCGTGTTGAAAGTTAAACTTTTTCAGGGTTCGTTTGGCCTTTTTATACACTAATTGAGTTTCCTAGGCATTTAATGCCCATAATTCAAATCTGAACTTCAAATACATGCTCTAGTTGTAGCGACCCGATCCCAATGGACTGTAGTCTCTGTGCTTAAGTGTCATCCCTGGATCAGTATTGCTGACACACACAATACTCGAGGATTTATAACAGAGTTCAATCACACACTTATTACATCAAGTGTCTCAAAAAGAGTACTTATTACAATAATATGGCTGAAGGCCATCTAAATAAGATAACTGCGGAAGCATCATAGATAAATGAGTCCATCCACTTCACGGCAAAACTGAGTGCATGACAATGACCTATCACACCTTACTCTTCGTCTGAAAATTCTGCAACATGATAAGTTGCAGACGTGTAGGTAAGCACACAGAATATGATGGCAAGATAACACTATAGAGCAATGAACGAATAACAGCTATCACTACATGCATATACGGCTAGTGGAGGCTCTAAGTTTAACATTTGCATGACGCCAATTTTTCCCTACAACAAAGTAATAGATTTTATTTAACTATCAATTTATGTCATTATTGAGAAGGTATCCCCATCTCCATCCCAAAATAACATTAATAACCCAACAAATTCATTAAGTAAAGTGATGAGATCAAATAATAATTCAAGTACAAAATACTCAAGATGTCCATAACCAGGGACACGGCTAATCATGATTAGTTTATACACTCTGTAGAGGTTTGTGCACTTTTCCCCACAAGACTCGATCTCCTCCGTTGGATTTCTCGCAATACATGATGTTTGAGAAATGGATGACCTAGACACAGTCTTTCCGAAGAGGTCTCCTTAACCGATAGATAGGTCGGTACACCTACAATCCCCTACATCTGCTAGCCCATCATGGAAAGGATTCCCACAACTTACTCAACTATGTCGGAGCCCATAATGGCATGTGGCTGCACACAGAAGTTTCTAGCATGAATAATCTTATGATCCCTTTGAACTTGGGTGGAATTCCATAGGATGATCACACGGGTACCCTGGGATCTCCTAGGATAACACTGGATTCCCCAGGTGCCCGCAACCAATCCACCCAGAGGTGTATTAAAGTAGCCACCTTAAGTTTTCCCTTAGTTATTATCTCTCACAACTTTCATGAATCTCACATACCAATCCCTGTCTACGAGCATAGCAAAGCGTTAATGAGCATAACGTATAATCCAGGGGTTAGTAAAAAGACAATAGGTTCCTACCTCATCAACTACTTAACCATAACCACATGTTCACAATCCTACACATGCAATGTTTGAGGGTTGAAACTAATGCTTAAAAACTCGGTAATAAAGGGATATGATCAAAGTGTAACTTGCCTTGCTGACGATCAGAAAAACCTAGAGATTCATAGTAGCAACCTTCGCACTCCGGGTACTCTATCTTAAACAAACAAAAGCATACATAATCTCCCAAGCATAAGATGCAAGGGTAAAACCCAAATAAAAGTTCTAAACATAAAGATTGAGTGAAGGGCTTCGATTTGCAAAAATAATCGATCAAATCGGAGATACGAAACTCAAGTTACAAACAAAAGAAATTCAAATTCAAATATTTTTGAAACCAAATTTTAAATTTTCAAAAACATGTTTAAGTTGATTATCTGAATAGAGGAGATTGTAACGAAGAATTTGGTGTTAGTTTTGTTGGATTTGGATAAACGAGCAAAAAGTAGTGAGGGTTTAAAGATCAGGGACTAATTTGATATGAAAATAACTACGGATAGCTCCCAGGCCGAAAATAAACGAAAAAAGAAAAACCTAATGAATGAACGTTCGCTAACAGAGGCTAACGAATAAATAACATCCACTAACAGATCTAAACAAACAAATGTTCTCTAATTAAACCAACCTAGTAAAATAAACCGATCTAAAAAGAAAACCGAAACTTATAAAAAACCGGCGCGGGTTTCCGGCGGTTATACCGGCTCGGTGGAGAAAACCGGCAGCGGCGGCGGATCGGACGGTGGCATCGGCGAGGTGGGATGACGGCTCCGGTGACGGTGCTGGCGGAGGGGTGGCGCGGTGAGGCGGCGACGGGGCTACACGGCGCGGGGCGGCGGCTTTGGCGGCGGGAGGCGGCGCGGCTCGATGAGGAGGAGGGCGTGTTGACACGGAATTTTGCCCAAGTAAAATACAAAGTGATATCTAGGATCAAAATATGATAAATCAAAATTATATAAAAAAGGGCGATTTGTTGTATAGACAAAGGAAATGACCATGGTGAATCTCCATCGCTTAAAATAATAGGCACACAAAATAAATTAATAAAAGAGAGGATACATGAGAAAATTGGAAAGTGAATAAAAACATCCATGGAAAATTTGTCCCGATGAAAATCATACGTACCTTCATCCATGCATGCCGCCACCTACGGCGAGTGCCAGATACCAACATAAAATCACACTATTTCTGAAATATCGACCACATGTAGATGGAGTCCTTGTTCCATCGTCGATGAGAGATATCGATGCGACACATAAAATATATATCGCACTAACAAAATATACACGCGGTATATAAATAAATAAATAAATGGCGTTTCTAGTGGGGTATCGATCCATATGTATTCAGTTGGAAAATATTCGGTCAACATGCTCATCTGATATCATATATGACATTAGACTTCGAATTACCGAGAAAATAATTAAACGCGCACACCCTCAACATAAGCCTTAATGTGTCATTAGTAGCTAATCAAGTTTAGCCCATTAAAAAAAATATGGCCGCATATGCGTGCATGAAGTTCTCACAAGTCTGTTGGTGCATGCATGTGAATAGTGGCACCAAGGCCCACACATCCATTAAAATATCCAAAGCCCATCAGCTAATTACAAGCTTGCCCGTTCAAAGCATTGGTCAACTAGCAATTAAGGAATAATAAATAAAATATACTAAAGAAAGGAGCCAGCGGCTCCCCACACTCCCACTATCCTGCACGATCCCACGATCAAGGACGTGGGTCTCAGCGCTCCGCTGCTTCGATCAAGGACGTGGGCACACACGTCTCAGCGCTCCGCTGCTTCGATCAAGGACGTGGGCACACACGTCTCAGCGCTCCGCTGCTTGCCAGCCCCTATAAATACTAGCCTGCCTAGCGCAACCAAAGGTTAGCTTGCTCTCCTTTTTTCCAATCGCTCCGCTGTGCTGCCGCTAGTGCTGTTGTACTGCCGCTGCTGCTCTCATCCACATATACGCTGCTGCTGCTGCTGCAAGGTCGTCGTCCGGTCAAAGCCTGGGAAAGGTAGACAAGGTGGGCATCATGATTCTCCTCTAATCTTCTTGCTCCTCCCTATATCTCTCATCATGATCATCTTTCTCCTTGGTGGATCATTGTGATACAAACCAAGGAGCGTGCCCATGTGTCCTCATCTTAACATCTTGCCTTGACTGATCATTGCGATACGAGCCAAAGTGCAATTATGTTCAGGAAAGGAAAATTTGTCCTTGGTTGATCATCGCGATACGAACCAAGGAACATATCTCACATATTTTCATCTCGACATTTTTGCCTTGGCTGATCATCATGATACAAGCCAAAGTGCGAATATGTTTAGGAGAGGAAAATTTGCCCTTGGTTGGTCATTGTGACACAAGCCAAGGAGTATTCTCCATATATCTTCATCTTGATATTTTGCCTTGGCTGATCTTCATGATACGAGCCAAAGAGCACTTATATTTAAGAGAAGAAAATTTGTTCTTGGTTGATCATTGTGATACAAACCAATGAGCATTCTCCATATAGCCCCATCTTGACATTTTGCCTTGGCTGATCATCATGATATAGGCCAAAGTGCGAATATGTTTAACATCGACAAAAATACTCCTTGGCGGATCATTGTGATACGAATCAAGGAGCATACAACATATAATTTCTTCTTGTCATTTTTGCCTTGGTTGATCATCATGATACGAGCCAAAGTGCGATTATGTCAAAGAGGATAAATTTCACTCCTTGGTCGATCATGGCGAACCAAACTAAGGAGGATATATTTTCCCTTCCATCGTAGATGATAGCGACGCAAAGGTAAAGCTCGGGGAAAAACAAATATGAAACATACCCAAAATCTAGATGATCATCTACATAAAATCATAGAATAAATATGTGCCTACAAAATGCACTCTTCATTTGTGTGAGTTGCACAAAACAAGACAATGTAATTTGTGCATGTACCTCCATACCTAGTGCATAAAAAATGTATAAATTGGGTGCTTGCTAAATTATATTTGAGGCCTCTTGTTGGTTACACTGCGGACATACATGCTATGCCATGTCAGTAGTAATACAAACAGAAAGGTACAAATGACATATACATCTGTCATATAGACGATGAAATGAGCATACTCTAATGCATATAGAATATGCTAAGTGAAATCTAATGGGTAAACATGAGATAATAAAAGTGTTAATTGTCTCATTTTGCACTAAAATATAGCATGCCCATAAAAGAAAATGAATGCGTGTAGGTTAAGTTAAAAGTATAATCCTACATATCTAAAATATGAAATCTAGAGCATACAGACTCTATGCAACACGCATATACTGTCCACTGATGGTTAGAGTATATGCATGTGATCCATAAAATAATAATAAAAAGGATATTGCATCTAGCTCTCTTTAGTCCTAACAAAAACATACTGATTCGCTTAGTAGATGCTATCATCAAACATATCAAATCAAACAACATAACATATGGGATGGTTCTGATATTGGAACCCCCCTTTTCTTAAATTTCCATGCATGCGCAGATGCTATCATGGAGTAAATCATATACCATCATCTCATGCATGGTCATATATGCATCAATAAAAGATGTTCCATGCATGTATTAAGTGGATACTCTGCTAGTCGACTCATCACTCGTTAAAATGAAATGACCTGAAAGTTGATTAAGATAGCCGCATGGTCATACTAGCATATGTTGGTTAAGTCGACTACACAAATTAGGTGTCCTATGAAAAAAGCACACATTTCACTCGTACTCTACGTACTACTCATAATAGTACAAGTATAAAAATATAAATGAACAAGACACATGATAACTTGAAGAAGATCAAGAATGCTCCCCCGAGCACACCGGCGTCAACGATAGCGAGGATGATCGATTTTTCTTTATCATTTTGTAATAGTCATGTGTTGCAATTCTATGTAATAGGATAGTTGGAATTCTTAATCAGGGGTTTTCTCTACGGAGATGTAATTAACAGATCTTTTATGTAAATGTAAGAGTTCTGGAAATAAAGTACCTGTAATGTTTGATCCTATTTTTATTGTATGCAATTATGCATTTAAATATATTCACTCTGTATCAATGACGTGGACGCGTGTTTTCACGCCCGCCATTTGCCGTCATCAGATTCTGGCATGCCCAGTGGGACATATTTCTTCCCTCATCTTTGAATTCCAACATAGGATTGCAACATATGAATTCCCATAGTACATAAATCATAAAACATTATGTACCCATATACAAAAAAGAAGTCAAAGGAAACTAATATATGGTTTTCTTTATTTTGAAGGTATGGAGGGCCAAGTGCAGCAGTTTGTGACCCTTCGCTTCGGTGACCTTTGGCTTGATGTGCCAATTGGTCCTATTGTGACCTCACTAAGTGAAAGTTGGAAGACTACGGTTGCATCTCCAGTTGCACCAGATCAAGAAGAAGTCACTTCTCCACCAATGGAGGGGTTCACACCTGTTTTGTCAAAGTCTGCAAAGAGGAAAATGAGGGCTGCTAGAAAGAGGGTTGCTCAGAGTTCTGCAAGAGGGGTTACTCATGCTCCAGTGTCAGTAATGAAAGGAAAGATTGTTGAAGTAGGACCATCCGTCCGCCAGCAGTCCAAGGACAAGGGAAAGAAAGTGGTGTTTGAGAAATCCGAGTTTCGGCCACTTGTTTACAAAGGAAAAGAGAAAAATCATGGAGACACCCAACTCCAAGCTACCTGGGAATAGAGGCGGCGTTGTGGTCATACTGCCGTCAGCGTCGTCTTCAACAGGAAGGCCCACCAACGCTCAGAATATACTTCGAGCTGATGCTCCAGAGTTTGTCCCCTCACTGACCCATAAACCTAGTGAGGAACGCTTGGGAATAATGCAAAAACGTTCCCTGGAATGGAATGGAGTGTGCCTTACATCTGGTGACCTCAAAACAGGCCACATAGATCCAACATCTGCACCATCAGTTCCTCTGTTTGAAGAAGCACCCATCTTACGAGACTCCTTTGAAGGTTCGTTTGATCCAGTGCGACAACAACAGCGACAGAGAAATGACCATCGATCTTGGATTGATCTTCCAGCTGCCATAGATCACGATGCGGCGAGCCGACATCATTCTCATGTGAGCAAGTCTGTCAAGGGGAGATGGAAAAACACTCATCCAAAGATCCAAGTTCAGAATCCAGATGACTCATATGTTGTTAAATGCATATGTCAAGCAATAAGGTCACAACTTCCCGATGCATCCACATCACAAAACGATGAGGGTGGTGCCATCATGCGACTAGCAGAGGCCCTGGCCCAACGACCTGAGTACCAAGAGTTCATTCAGCAACATCCCGAACATCAAGAGTATGTGAACCAAGCCGCTCGTGTCCGTTCAAGAAGGGAGGCGTACAAAGAAAGAGAAAGGGCAGTACGGGCCAGGTCTGGGTCAAGCAGAGTCCAAGGGGCAGAACACGCTTCATCAGATGAGGATAGTCAGGCTAAAGTAAACAATTGGCTATCAAATCCATCAAATGAGGTGGCCACGAGCTTTTCTCCATGGCCCTCTCATAAGAAAACCAAGAACAAATCATCTGAAGTGTTCCAAGCAATGCCAATTGGTGTCAGGGCGGCGTCGGACAAGACCAACGAAACATCCTCCACATCAACACATTTCAAGAGGAAGAAGGCACGCAAAACTGTCGTAGAAGGTCCTCGTCGTAAGACACGAAGCCAAAAAGGTTTAGATTATGAAGAACTCGGGTCCAACTGTGGTGGGTCTTAGAATCCCCTATGGGACAGTACCCCTTTATAACGCCCTCGATGCGGCTATATCTCCCACGTGTCGAAGCACGAATTAGAGGCATAACCGCATTGAAAGCAATGTCGCAAGTGAGGTAATCTTCACACAACCCATGTAATACATAAGGGAAAGAGTTACATAGTTGGCTTACAATCGCCACTTCACACAATTACATGGATAAAGCATTACATCATCCAGATACAATCAAGGTCCGACTACGGAACCAAAATAAAAAGAAGACTACCCCAAATGCTACACAGATCCCCGATCGACCCAACTGGGCTCCACTACTGATCATCTGGAAACGGAAACAACTTAATGAACACGATCTTCATCGAGCTCCTCCTTGAGCTCGGGTGCGTCACCTGCACGGTATCATCGGCACCTGCAAACTAGTTTTGGAAGTATTTGTGAGTCACGGGGACTCAGCAATCTCACACCCTCGCGAGCAAGACTATTTAAGCTTATGGGTAGGTAAAAGGTATGTGAGGTGGAGCTGCAACAAGAACTAGCAGCTATGGTAGCTAACATATGCAAATGAGAGCGAGAAGAGAAGGCAAGGCACGATCGAGAAACTATGATCAAGAAGTGATCCTAGAACAACCTACATCAAGCATAACTCCAACACCGTGTTCACTTCCCGAACACCGCCGGAAAGAGACCATCACGGCTACACACGCGGTTGATGCATTTTAATTAAGGTCAACTTCAGTTTTTCTACAACTAGATATTAACAAATTCCCATCTGCCCATAACCCCGGGCACGGCTTTCGAAAGTTCAAATCCCTGCAGGGGTGTCCCAACTAAGCCCATCACAAGCTCTCACGGTCAACGAAGGATATTCCTTCTCCCAAGACAATCCGATCAGACTCGGCATCCCGGTTACAAGAGATCCTTGACAATGGTAAAACAAGTCCGCAACACCGCCCGAATGTGCCGACAAATCCGGATAGGAGCTGCACATATCTCGTTCTCAGGGCACACTCAGATAGGTCAAGCTACGAGTAAAACCAACCCTCGAGTTGCCCCGAGGTGGCCCCGCAGTCTGCCCATTTCGTACCAACACTCAGAGGATCACTGGCCCGGCGGGGTTAAAATAAAGATGACCCTTGAGTCTGCAGAACCCAAGGGAAAAAGAGGCTAGGTGGCGAATGGTAAAACCAATGTTGGGCATTGCTGGAGGAGTTTTATTCAAGGCGAACTGTCAAGGGGTTCCCATTATAACCCAACCGCGTAAGGAACGCAAAATTCAGGAACATAACACCGATATGACGGAAACTAGGGGGGCAAGAGTGGAACAAAACACCAGGCATAAGGCCAAACCTTCCACTCTTTACCAAGTATATAGATGCATTAATTAAATAAGAGATATTGTGATATCCCAACAAAATATCCATGTTCCAACATGGAACAAACTCCAATCTTCAACTCCAACTAACAACGCTATAAGAGGGGCTGAGCAAAGCGGTAACATAGCCAAACAACGGTTTGCTAGGACAAGGTGGGTTAGAGGCTTGGTTTAACAATATGGGAGGCATGATAAGAAAGTGGTAGGTATCGCAGCATAGGCTTAGCAAAAGAGCGAGCAACTAGCAAGCAAAAATAGAAGTAATTTCGAGGGTATGATCATCTTGCCTGAAATCCCGCAATGAAGAAGAACGAGTCCATGAAGAAGACAAACAGACGTAGTCGAACTGGTCCTCACAAACGCGACGTTAACGGAACCAACCCGAAGAAGCAACACCGGAAAGAAGCACACAACATAGTAAACAACCAACACATGAACATGGCACGGTGCGCAAACAAGTATGATGCATGTCCGGTTTAATGAGGCATGGCATGGCAAAATGCACAAACAACCCTACAAATTAAGTGGAGCTCAATTTGCAACTCTGTTGCATATTGACGAAACACCACATTCAAGTTATTTAGTTCGATCTTGTTTATGTACCCAACAATATTAAATGTTGTTAAACATGGCAAGAGGGTGAAGCAAAGTAAAACTACCTATCTAGTCAAGTTTAAATGAGGCCGGAAGCAACGAACAACAATTCCGGTAAATCCCCATATGCATATATTAGGTTTGGTGCTGTTCTGCCCTAAACCATATTCTATAGTTGTTAAACATGCACAGTGGGGCCACCAAGTTAAACTAGGCATTTTTCCACCCCATTTACATATAAAGTTTATTAAAATCCGAGTTACGGTTATTTAGTTATGAAATAAATCATTTTAGCGAGTTATTTAAGCAAATTTAAACAAACATCATTTTAAACATTTTAAACATAGATGAAAGTGGCAAATTATTAATCTACACAAAATTCTAAGTCGATGCACGGTTAATTAGTTGTTAGATGCATGAAGTCTAGGGGGTTTTCTGCAAAAACTGTTGTCTCTGGAATAAAGACAAAATCACCAGATCTGAAAAAAAAACCATTACGGGCCGAAACAAGAACTGGCCCAACAGGAGGATATCAACAAGGGCGCTGGGGTGTGCCTCGCCCATGGGCCAGGCCCAGTTTGCGGAGAGGCCTCGCTGGCCGGATCGGGAGGTGGGCTTGGCATGGATGGGCCTTGCTACGGGATACGGTTGCTGGGCCAGCTCGCATGGACGCGGCCCATGTGCTGGTCAACGCGCGTGGCCCCCTCGCTCGCACGATCTGGAGCAGGGGATGTAGAGGCTGGTGACACCGGCGAACTTGGCATGGGGGAAGGAGGTCCTGCGGTGGCCCGAGGGTGCAGGGCATCTGGGAGGCCGGAGCAGGTCATGAGAGGTCGCCCGGGTTCTGTTCCCTGCCGTATCAAAGTGGAGGCAGGCCGGCGGACTTGGACCTCCACGCGGTGGCAGCCTCCATGGCTGGACTCGAAGGGGACACAAGGGACGAGCGCAGCGAGGCGGAGGGAGATGGGCGACACTGGCCGGCCGTCTGGGTCATGGAGGACGGAGGGGAGGTGCGGCACTAGGGCCTGCTGGTCGGGTGCACAAGGTGGACAAAGCTGCTGCTCGGGCACTACCCTGATGCTTCTGTGGCCACGAGAAGGAGAGACAGAGATCAGTGAGAGAAAAGGAGAAAAGAGAGGACGAGGGCACGGGCAGGGACGTGACCTGAGTGGCCGGCGCAGGAGAGCTTTAGCTCGGCTGGTCGGGGTCTTGGCGACGCAGGAGTGCACGGACGAAGGCGGCTATGAGGACTCGGCTCTGTTGGTCTTCGGGGAGGACGAAGGGGAGGCACGGGAGCTAGGGGACGGCTCGCCTCAATTTGGATTGAGGACGACTGCAAGCTGTAGGGGTGGATCGAGCAGAGGCCGGTGAGGTTGGTCGGGGATGGATTGGATCGGCTTGGTGGTTGGTTGGGAGCTGAAAACAAAGAGAGTGGCGGCGGGGATGGATTGGATGGATGTTTGGATGGGACAGGATCCCTAATTCCTAGGGTTGCCCATTATATACGCTGGTGGGTTAGGTTAGGGGCTAACGGAACTCTCCGATCGTAAATGGACGACCGAGAATAAAAGGTTAAGAGGAGTCCAAATAAGAAAATAGTGATGTTTTGTAGACGTTTGGGGATGATCCGGACCCAACGGTGACGACTGCCAGGGTTGGGTTCGGGACAACTGCCGGACGCTCGCGAGGAGTCGAAGCACTGTGCAGAGAGGGGGGGGGGTTAGGCGAACGAGGTTAAGTGTGTGGTTGGGCTGAGGAGAGGAGGAATGCAACCCGGCATCCGTTTCCGGAGACCAAAAATGTCCGACGATTTGACCGACTATACTGCCGCTATAGTTATCCGTTGGGCTATCAAACGGACTCCGAATGCGATGAAACTTGGCAGGCGGCCTACCTACACTATAATAAGACCGCATGCCAACTTTCAACCCATTCCGAGAACATTTTCTGGCCACTTATAAAATACTATTTCGGACATGCCGCGGGCGCGTGCAAGTGTGTCTGGGCTCAGAACGGACAAAGGAAGGAACTGGGAGAACCCGGGCGAATGCAAGTTTCGAAAACATGATGATGGAATGCACATGATGACATGACAAGATGCGACACGCAAGCAAATGACAAAGAAACAACAGCGAAAAACTGGAAGACACCTGGCGCAACGGTCTCGGGGAGTTACAACACTCCACCACTACGAGAGGATCTCGTCCCGAGATCTAGAATGGCACCGGAGGGAAACGGAAGAGGAGAGAAGAGGTAAAGCTAAGTTGCTTCATTGACAAATGAGTGAAACCACGAACCTTGAGAGGTTAAATAATTTGAAAGGGGAATACAATGGAGACGAGCAAAGTTGAAAACACTCTGTTAGAAAAGAGGAACAAGGAACATTACTAGAACCTTGTACTTTGAAGGACATAAGAGAAGGGGTACAATAGAAAAGAATTACAAGCAAGCACTCCGGTAGAAACGAGATGTACACAGAACGATAAGGATCAACAACGACAACACTCCGGTTGGAAATGGAAGGCAAAACTTGATGAGATGAGAGAACTTGAATGAAATCACGACACTCCGGTTGAATGGATAAGAAAAAGGAAAGAACATGATCCTCACAATTCGAGATGATGAGTGAAGAGAGAAACACCACCATGCCTCCGGAAGGAAAAAAAATCAAAGGTAGATCGTCGGAACAAAAGAATGGAGAAGAAAATGACAACTCCTACCACAATTGAACTTGGAAAACATCCTTGCAAGAAAGGATTGCACGGGATTGTTGGGAAATCAACAACGAAAAGAGCAGGCTTGTTGAGGGCTTATGGGAAACATCTCGAGAACTTGAGGTGAAAACCTGCCACAAACGAAAACAATTGCTTGCTTGAGAGCGACGAATAGATGAAAGCATCTTTCATCGCGAGAATAGGAGGAAACTTGGATCATCGATAAACACCATAAACAACAACACTCCTTAGGGAAGGTTTTAGGTGAAATATAACCCAAGATAACTCCAATGAGAAGATTGATGGATTTAAGATATCCCATTCTTGACAACATGTGAATCATGAAACATGAACTCAAATTATGAAGAATGACATAGCACCACCTCAAATGATGAGATAAGAAAGAATTGCACTCCGGATAGAAACATGAAGAATACTTGAGCTCCTTTGAAAAGAATCTTGATGAACAGTTCGAGAAGGAAATAAATCCTTGATGAACCATCATGTAGAACATCCATGAAGAACTCCGGTAACAAAAGGATAACGAGAAGAAAGAGAGGTTGAAAACACAAGGTGAATCCTTGCAATGATTAGATGGATCTACGCGATGAAATAAATTGAGAGAGCTTGGAACCCTGGAAAAGAAAGATGAATAATTGAGATCAAGACTTTTGATGAGGCTCCGGATTAAGGAATTAATCACTTGGATGAAACAAGAATAAGAATTATGTTATGCGTATCCTTCACCTATTTAAATTGATGACAAGCAGTGGATTTGGCATATTACTTATTCTCGTAGAAAGGATTAAGAGAGATATCGCATAAACTCAAGAAAATTTTCAATGAACCACCGGTAGGATAGAAACAACGAATAAATTGATATGATAACGAATGACAAGAACTCTTGAATGAACCACCGTAAGAATTAAAAATGAACGAAGAGAAGATAAAGAAAACACCGGGAAGAATTAGCAAATGAATGAAGATGCTTGAGAGAAATTATATATGAGAGAACGAAGAGATCATGCACTGATTAGAGGATATTTGATCGATGCACCGGTAAAATTAGGAGGATGAGAGCTGAAAGCTAGAATGAATAATCCTGAAATGATGGCCTTCGGAGAATCAAACTGAAAATACTCTGAATTACTTTGGATGGGTGAAAAGAAATTCTCACAACCGAAACAATTATGGGAGGATGGCAGAGAATGGGGCAAGATTTAAAAGAAAACTCTTCTTCGGTCTTCAAAATCTGAGAATGACGATGAGAAACACCACCAAATTGTTGAGATACTCCGGGATGAAAAATGGAAGGTTGAGCCAATGATGAAAAGAATTTAACCGATCTTGGAGAAAGACATTTGACTGATGAAAAATTCATTCTTACGTCAAGCTTCGAAAAGAATTTGGGAATAGCTCCGGGAAAATTAGAAGAGTCAGGTAAGATCCTGGAAAAAGACCTGTGGGTTAGGGCCCACTCAAAAGAAACACTATTGAACGATTACTTGAAAATAAGATGGCACCGGTTGAGTTAAACGGCTTGAATGAGATAACAACCTCGAAATAGGTTGAACGGATCTTGAATGACAAGACGAGCCTTCTGAGATATCTTCAGCACTCCGGAACAATTTAATAGCGAGAGGTGAAAGATTAAGAATTGCACCGGCATGAGAAAGCATTGAAACAAGGAAAGGGATATGATCAACACCAAAAGCTTGAATTGAATCCACCGGAGAAGATAATGAGTGAAGAGTGACGAACTTGAAGCTCCGTTAGAATCTTCATGAGAAACACCGGGTAAGATCATTGAAGGGAAAGGAATGGAGAGGCTTCCCATCAATAAAAAGATACTTGAATAAGAAATCCGAATCCTTGAAGAAACAAGGGTGGGTGGTGGGAAAAACAAAGGCAGCTTGGGACGGAAGAAACAAACACCGTTGAAAAGAACTGAGATTGGATCTTGCAAATGTTGAAATGATCGGATCCACTTGAAGAGAAACACGCCGGTGAAAAGAAATTTAGATGACAAGCTCAATTATCGAGAGGGATTAGTATTCACATAGGAACATGAGAACACCGCTTAGGGAAGGTATGGAATCAACATTTGACTTCGAAGCAACTCGAATACCACAACTGAAAACAAAAACAAAGGATTGGCTTGTAGAATAAGCCTGAACAAACATATGATAGAGATTTCGCCCGAAGTTTTCGTGGTGGGGCCTACACGTGCTCGATCGTACAACATCATCATGTACAAGGCAGTGCACATGACATACGAAGCGTCCCCGAGTCGGCATAGCCAAGGACTCTTTAAGACACAACCAGACCACTGTAAAACCAATCGTGGATAGGCGGACCACTAGACGTCGAACCCCAATTTCATATCATACATCTGTCGGAAAGATATCCTAAGAGCTACTTGAATTCCCACTTATAAACTCCCAACACTTTCCGGTTATGCAATCAGGTGTTGGGGATACAGGGGAAGCATAATATCTCACTCAAACTAACAAATCCTACATCCAGCTGTATCCATCCTTCAACACATAACCAAGAAACCTTCGGAAATCGTTTACCTCAACCTTCGAAAAGCATCCGTTATACGAGTTATGGCAATACTCCCGAACTCCCGCCCCAGTACTGGGTGGCGTCGAGGTTATCTCACCAACAACTGCATAAAAGAGATTTTCGATGTCGGTGAAACTAAACTCAGGTATTCCAGAACTACAACGATAAAATTGTGACGACAACACCTCGGAGCTCAACTCCCCGGGACACTGCCACAACCTCTAAATGTCAGGAGGCACCAAGAACAATGTTCTCGTCGCAAAACCATCGGAACGATTCCAAGATACCCATGTGATCCTAATTTTTTTAGTGAAATTTGAGAAGAGAAGAGTCAAAACTCTACGTCAGGATGCCTCACCAGAGCGATGAAGGGACTGAGGAGTAAAAAGAATCCTACTCTCCGATATATATATATAATCCTAAATGACTCAAACATTTTTCTAGACTCAACAACGCCAACGATTCGATCAAGCAGGGGGCTCCTAAGGTCGGGGAAGGCTCTGATTACCAACTTATAACGCCCTCGATGCAGCTATATCTCCCACGTGTCGAAGCACGAATTAGAGGCATAACCGCATTGAAAGCAATGTCGCAAGTGAGGTAATCTTCACACAACCCATATAATACATAAGAGAAAGAGTTACATAGTTGGCTTACAATCGCCACTTCACACAATTACATGGATAAAGCATTACATCATCCAGATACAATCAAGGTCCGACTATGGAACCAAAATAAAAAGAAGACTACCCCAAATGCTACACAGATCCCCGATCGACCCAATTGGGCTACACTACTGATCAACTGGAAACGGAAACAACATAACGAACACGATCTTCATCGAGCTCCTCCTTGAGCTCGGGTTCGTCACCTGCACGGTATCATTGGCACCTGCAAACTGGTTTTGGAAGTATCTGTGAGTCACGGGGACTCAGCAATCTCACACCCTCGTGATCAAGACTATTTAAGCTTATGGGTAGGTAAAAGGTATGTGAGGTGGAGCTGCAGCAAGCACTAGCATATATGGTAGCTAACATACGCAAATGAGAGCGAGAAGAGAAGGCAAGGCACGTTTGAGAAACTATGATCAAGAAGTGATCCTAGAACAACCTACGTCAAGCATAACTCCAACACTGTGTTCACTTCCCGAACTCCGCCGGAAAGAGACCATCACAGCTACACATGTGGTTGATGCATTTTAATTAAGGTCAACTTCAGGTTTTCTACAACCAGATATTAACAAATTCCCATCTGCCCATAACCGCGGGCACGACTTTCGAAACTTCAAATCCCAGCACGGGTGTCCCAACTTAGCCCATCACAAGCTCTCACGGTCAACGAAGGATATTCCTTCTCCCAAGACAATCCGATCAGACTCGGCATCCCGGTTACAAGACATCCTCAACAATGGTAAAACAAGTCCAGCAACACCGCCCGAATGTGCCGACAAATCCCGATAGGAGCTGCACATATCTCGTTCTCAGGGCACACTCAGATAGGGCAAGCTACGAGTAAAACCAACCCTCGAGTTGCCCCGAGGTGGCCCTGCAGGCTGCCCATTTCGGATCAACACTCAGAGGAGCACTGGCCCGGGGGGTTAAAATAAAGATGACCCTTGAGTCTGCAGAATCCAAGGGAAAAAGAGGCTAGGTGGCGAATGGTAAAACCAATGTTGGGCATTGCTAGAGGAGTTTTATTCAAGGCGACCTGTCAAGGGGTTCCCATTATAACCCAACCGCGTAAGGAACGCAAAATCCGGGAACATAACATTGATATGACGGAAACTAGGGGGCAAGAGTGGAACAAACCACCAGGCATAAGGCCGAGCCTTCCACCCTTTACCAAGTATATAGATGCATTAATGAAATAAGAGATATTGTGATATCCCAACAAAATATCCATGTTCCAACATGGAACAAACTCTGATCTTCAACTGCAACTAACAACGCTATAAGAGGGGCTGAGCAAAGCAGTAACATAGCCAAACAACGGTTTGCTAGGACAAGGTGGGTTAGAGGCTTGGTTTAACAATATGGGAGGCATGATAAGCA
This sequence comes from Triticum aestivum, assembly GCF_018294505.1. Taxonomy (NCBI): domain Eukaryota; kingdom Viridiplantae; phylum Streptophyta; class Magnoliopsida; order Poales; family Poaceae; genus Triticum; species Triticum aestivum. The sequence continues at coordinate 301,863,635 of NC_057797.1, forward strand.
AGTGGTAGGTATCGCATCATAGGCATAGCAAAAGAGCGAGCAACTTGCAAGCAAAGATAGAAGTGATTTCGAGGGTATGATCATATTGCCTGAAATCCCGCAAGGAATAAGAACGAGTCCATGAAGAAGACAAACAGACGTAGTCGAACAGGTCCTCACAAACGCGACGTTAATGGAACCAACCCGAAGAAGCAACACCGGAAAGAAGCACACAACATAGTAAATAACCAACACATGAACATGGCACGGTGCGCAAAAAAGTATGATGCATTTCCGGTTTAATGAGGCATGGCATGGCAAAATGCACAAACAACCCTATAAATTAAGTGGAGCTCAATATGCAACTCCGTTGCATATTGACGAAACACCACATTCAAGTTATTTAGTTCGATCTTGTTTATGTACCCAACAATATTAAATGTTGTTAAACATGGTATGAGGGTGAAGCAAAGTAAAACTACCTATCTAGTCAAGTTTAAATGAGGTCGGAAGCAACAAACAACAATTCCGGTAAATCCCCATATGCATATATTAGGTTTTGTGCTGTTCTGCCCTAAACCATATTTTATAGTTGTTAAACATGCAAAGTGGGGCCACCATGTTAAACTAGGCATTTGTCCACCCCATTACATATAAAGTTTATTAAAATCCGAGTTACGGTTATTTAGTTATGAAATAAATTATTTTAGCGAGTTATTTAAGCAAATTTAAACAAACAACATTTTAAACATTTTAAACATAGATGAAAGTGGCAAATTATTAATCCACACAAAATTCTAAGCAAGTTTCATATATAATTTATTTAGATCCGATGCACGGTTAATTAGTTATTAGATGCATGAAGTCTAGGGGGTTTTCTGCAAAAACTGTTGTCTCTAGAATAAAGACAAAATCACCAGATCTAAAAAAAAACCATTACAGGCCGAAACAAGAACTGGCCCAACATGAGGATATCAACAAGGGCGCTGGGGTGTGCCTCACCCATGGGCGAGGCCCAGTTTGCGGAGAGGCCTCGCTGGCCGGATCGGGAGGTGGGCTTGGCATGGATGGGCCTTGCTGCGGGATACAGTTGCTGGGCCGGCTCGCATGGACGCGGCCCATGCGCTGGTCAACGCGCGCGGCCCCCTCACTCGTACGATCTAGAGCAGGGGATGTAGAGGCTGGCGACGCCGGCGAACTTGGCATGGGGGAAGGAGGTCCTGCGGTGGCCCGAGGGTGCAGGGCGTCTGGGAGGCCGGATCAGGTCGCGGGAGGTCGCCGGGGTTCCGTTCCCTGCCGGATCAAAGTGAAGGCAGGCTGGCGTACTTGGAGCTCCACGCGGTGGCAGCCTCCATGGCTGTACTCGAAGAGGACGCAAGGGACGGGCGCGGCGAGGCGGAGGGAGATGGGCGATACTGGCCGGCCGTCCGGGTCATGGAGGACGGAGGGAAGCTGCGGCACTAGGGCCTGCTGGTCGGGTGCACAAGGTGGCCAGCGCTGCTGCTCGGGCACTGCCCTGATGCTTCTATGGCCACAAGAAGGAGAGACAGAGATCAGTTAGAGAAAAGGAGAAAATAGAGGATGAGGGCACGGGCAGGGACGTGACCTGAGTGGCCGGCGCAGGAGAGCTTCAGCTTGGCTGGTCGGGGTCTTGGCGACGCAGGAGTGCGCGGACGAAGGCGGCTGCGAGGACTCGGCTCTGTTGGTCTTTAGGGAGGACGAAGGGGAGGCACGAGAGCTCAGGGATGGCTCGCCTCAATCTGGATCGAGGACGACTGCAGGCTGTAGGGGTGGATCGAGCAGAGGCCGGTGAGGTTGGTCGGGGATGGATTCGATCAGCTTGGTGGTTGGTTGGGCGCTGAAAACAAAGAGAGTGGCGGCAGGGATGGATTGGATGGATGTTAGGATGGGACAGGATCCCTAATTCCTAGGGTTGCCCATTTTATACGCTGGTGGGTTAGGTTAGGGGCTAACGGAACCCTCCGATCGTAAATGGACGACCGAGAATAAAAGGTTAAGAGGAGTCCAAATAAGAAAACGGTGATGTTTTGTAGACGTTTGGGGATGATCCGGACCCAACGGTGACGACTGCCCGGGTCGGGTTCGGGACAACTGCCGGACGCGCGCGAGGAGTCGAAGCACTGTGCAGAGAGGGGGGTTAGGCGAACGAGGTTAAGTGTGTAGTTGGGTTGAGGAGAGGAGGAATGCAACCCGGCATCCATTTCTGGAGACCGAAAACGTCCGACGATTTGACCGACTATACTGCCGCTATAGTTATCCGTTGGGCTATCAAACGGACTCCGAATGCGATGAAACTTGGCAGGCAGCCTACCTACACTATAATAAGACAGCATGCCAACTTTCAACCCATTCCGAGAACATTTTCCGGCCACTTTTAAAATACTATTTCGGACATGCCGCGGGCGCGTGCAAGTGTGTCTGGGCTCAGAACGGATAACGGAAGGAACTGGGAGAACCCGGGCGAATGCAAGTTTCGAAAACATGATGATGCAATGCACATGATGACATGAAAAGATGCGACACGCAAGCAAATGACAAAGCAACAATAGCGAAAAACTGGAAGACACCTGGTGCAACGGTCTCGCGGCGTTACACCCTTGTCCTTCTGAAAATGAGATAGAACTCCACCATGGTGCAGAGCATACAGAACAACTCCTAGCCGCGAATGAAACTCGTTCGTTTGAAGAGCAATTAACCAACCTTATGGCAGCACTTCAGCAAAAGGAAGACGAGCTCGCAGCCCTTCGAATTCAGATGAGCAATAACCAGAATAAAGGAAATGAAGGGGATGCTGGCGCAAGTGCTAGCAGCCAACATGGAGGAGCAGGGCTTAACCTTGAGGCAATCCAAAGAATGATCGTTGAAGTGGTAAAGTCACGGTTGATGCAAACTCAGTACTCGATGAGGCCAGGGTATGTTAAGCCGTACCCACCTGATGTGGAGTTAGTTCCTTTCCGAACAAATTACAGGCAGCCGCAGTTTAGTAAGTTCAACGGGAGTGGATATCCCCATGAGCACATAGCACACTTCCTTGCTACTTGTCAGGATACAGCTAACAACGGAGCACTTCTCCTTAGGCAGTTTGTACAGACATTGTCTGGGCCTGCCTTCACCTGGTACAACAAGCTACCTCCAAGCTCTATAAAAACGTGGGAACAAATGAAAAACTCATTCCTCGAGCGGTTTTATAGCACACAGAGGACGGTGGGCATAAATGAGTTGACCCAAACTGAACAAGGGTTCAACGAGAGGGCGGTTGATTTCATAAATAGACGGAGAAACCTAAGTCTTCATTGCCCACAGCCAATCACTGAGCCAGAAGCAGTGCACATGTGCATGAACAATCTCCGCTCGGAAGTGGTTGTCCAGTTACAAGGAGTGAGACCCCTCACATTTGAAGAGTTAGCTTCAAAATCCATGGATATAGAAAATTTTATGCAGGTTGTCGCTCGTCGAACAAAAACGACGTTCAACAAGCCTACAGACAAAGGTGGTCAGCGTGAAAAGTTGCCGATGAAACCCAAGTCTGCACAAGCCATGGAGACAATGGCGGTAAAACCTCAGTTTCAGCCCGGAAGAGCACCTATAGGGAATCTAGGGCAGCGAGATGCACAAGTTGGTAGGAGGCCAACTCTTAGCGAACGGCAAAACATGAAGTATTCTTTTCCTATAGAAGAAATTGATGACCTTTTCACTGATTTAAAGGAGTTGAGTCTAATAGAACTTCCTAGGCCCAAAAGGCCAGAAGAAGCTTCAAAATTTAATGACCCAAATTTCTGTCACTACCATCGCATTTTGGGCCATACACTCAAAGATTTCTTTGTTGTGAAGAATATCATCCAGAAAATGATCGATGAGGGGACTATTGATGCGGATCTCCTCAAAAGCATGACAAAGGGAAAGAAACAGGCTTCAGCAAATGTCGCCACCCTCCAGGATGATGCGGTGAGTTCTGCGTCTTCAAATATGAAGGGTACTTATGATGATGCAGTACTAATTTCCAAATATGGATGTTCTCCTATGATAATTCCAGGCCTTGCCAAATCGCAAGATCAGCATAAAGGAGAGGCTTACATTCCCTTCAGCAATGGTGCAGCCCAAGGTTGGGGGCCACGGCGGTCAAAATGCCGTGTACTACCCCTAGTGATGGAAGAAGCTCCTCCTCTGTGCTTCGCACCGAAGATATATCAGCACAACACGAAGTGCATGAGAATACCAAGTGAAGAATTCAACATTCTCACTATTGGTGTGTTCGAGGATGATGGCGAGTCTCTATGCTTCCCTGACGAAGAACCATTAGAAGTTGATCAGGTTCATCTTAGATCAGGTCGTCAATTAGCAGACCCTCATCCTCCACCTAGAAAGGAACCAAAAAGCAAGGACGCAGTTCCAAATGATTGGACGGACCCTGCCTGTAGGGTGCCACTCAAGTATGATGTAATCACACATTTGAAGAAAATACCAGCTATGCTTTCTGTGTATGATGCTTTGTGTCTTTCATCTGATATGCGTAAAGCTCTTGTCATGGCACTCACGTTTCCAGAAGACTACAGAGTAGAAGTATCTCAAACTGAGGTAGAAGAATCTGAAGTCCTAAATATGACGTTCACATATGAGGATATGTTGTTAGGCCCCAAGAAGCACAATAGACCTCTTCTCATGTTTGGAGAAATTGATGTATTGCCGATAAATCGCATAATGATAGATGGTGGGTCAGCTATAAATCTACTACCATTGCGTACACTCAAAAAGATTGGATATTCCAAGGGAGATTTGAGCAAGTCTAATGTGATTATACATGGATTTAACCAATCAGGGCAAGAAGCTATGGGTACCATTTCGTTGGTTTTAAAATTGGATACACTATCCACATACGTGAAGTTTCACGTGATTGATGCGGCCACATCATATAATGCATTGGTTGGACGCCCATGGTAACATGAGAATCAAGTTGTGCCATCCACTTTACATCAGTGTATCAAATATAGAGATCGGACAGGTGATACAGTCAGAATATTTGCTGACAAGAAGCCATTCACAATAGCTGAATCTTTCTATGCTGATGCAAAGTTCTACTTCGAGCCTGTTGATAAGGTGCAAAAGCCAAAATCCTGGAAAATACCCGAGTCAAACGTGGTAGAAAAGGAGGTCGCGGAATCCTCGTCAAAGAAAAAGACCTATCAGTATATACCAAAGCAACCAAAGGAAGAAGGGTGACCCAATATTTCGTGTCATAGACAAATCCCATGACATGAAAGGTACTAATTTCCCTACGCCTTTACCTCCTTTGGTACAATATGGAATAAAACAATCCCAAAAAGAGCCACGTCGTTCAACGTAGGTGAAAGTGAAACTAAAAATACAACACAAATATCTGTGCTTAACAAAGATGATGAATCTTTACCCATTTCTTTGTATGATAACAGGGTCTTGTACATGATGCAGCAAATGGGTTATGACATCGCCACTGGCCCGTCCCTATGTGATGGCCGAGGAGAGCTAGCACCATTCGAAAAGGTGTTATCTCAAGAACAACTCGAAGCTCTGCACGAAGACCATGTTTTAAAAGAAATGAAGCATGGGTTAGGATATGAGGTTTGTATGGCTTCGGCTGAGTATACGAACATGACGGAAGCATCTTCAGAAATGGAGGACGGCAACCAATGCACCGTGGATGACTTGGAAGAAATAAATATTGGTATGACTGATGATCCTTGTCCAATTTTTATTAGCAAACATTTGTCCCAAGAAAATAAACTAAAATATCATGAGTTCCTGCGTGCAAATAGAGATGTATTCGCTTGGACTTATGAAGAAATGCCTGGGTTGGACCCAAACATAGCCTTCCATCGCCTTGCTGTGCGAGATGACACCACACCAGTGAAGCAAGCTGAAACAAAGTATCGGCCTGAAATACTTCTACAAATAGAAGCCGAGGTCGACAAACTCATAGCCGTAGGGTTCATTAGAGAAGTCAAATACCCCATATGGGTCTCTAGTATTGTACCCGTTAAAAAGAAGAATGGTCAAACACGCATATGTGTAGATTTCAGGGATATGAATAAATCATGTCCCAAAGATGATTTCCCAATACCCATCTCTGAAATACTAGTTGATGCTACTATGGGGCATGAAATATTTTCTTTCATGGATGGTTGTTCCGGCTATAATCAAATTAAAATGGCACCTGAAGATCAAGAGTTAATAGCATTCCGCACACCTAAAGGCATATATTGTTATAAAGTCATGCCTTTCGGATTAAAAAAATGTTGGGGTGACATATCAACGAGCAATGACAATCATCTTATTCGGGTTGTTATATGTGATTGTTGAATGCTATATAGACGACATAGTTGTGAAATCAAAGCATGAACAAGACCACTTGAAACACCTTGAAATGGTTTTTGAGCGTCTTAGGCAACATAATATAAAAATGAACCCCATGAAGTGCGCGTTTGGAGTTTCCTTTGGAAAATTTCTCGGTTTTGTGGTTACAAAAAAATGGTATTCATATCGACCCAAGTAAAATCAAGGCGGTTGTTAAGATGCTACCACCCACTAACTTACATGAACTGAAGAGTTTCCAAGGCCACCTAGCATATATTAGGAGGTTCATCTCAAATTTATCTAGGAGATGCAAACCTTTCTCGCGACTTATGAAGAAAGGAGTCCCTTTTGAATGGGATCAAGCATGCCAAAACGCATTCCTAGAAATTAAGAAATATTTGATAAATCCTCCTGTTTTAGGCACACGATTAAAGGCCGACAATTAATTCTCTATACTGCTGCAACGCCTACTTCACTAGATGCACTCCTAGCACAAAATAATGATGCAGGAAAGGAAACGTAACTGTATTATCTTAGCCGCACCTTGGTAGGGGCCGAGTGCAACTATCCAGACATGGAAAAAATATGTCTCGCACTGATGTTCGCTGCACAAAAATTGCGACACTACATGTTAGAACACACTGTACATTTAGTCTCAAGAGCAGACCCACTTAGATATATCTTAAGTAAAATGTTACTCTTAGGGAGACTAGCTAAATGGGCGATGGTTTTGTCACAATTTGACATCACATATATACCGCAAAAGGCCGTAAAAGGCCAAGCTTTGGCTAACTTCCTTGCGGCACATCCGATCCCAGATGATTTTCCTATAGATGATGACTTGCCAGATGAGGATGTATTCGCCACGACCGTTACAAAATAAACATGGAAAATGTACTTTGATGGTGCTTGCCGGCAATCTGGGTCAGGTGCCGGAGTCGTTTTCATTACACCTAATGAAGGGGTGATTCCGTACTCATTTACCCTAACTTCGGCGGTGTCAAATAATTCAGCCGAATATGAAGCTCTTATCATTGGGCTTGAAATAGCAATAAACATGGGGATCGATACGCTCTCTGTTTATGGGGACTCACAATTAGTGATTAATCAACTGATGGGGACCTACATGGTAAAGAAACAAGAATTGTTGCCATATTTCAAAAGGGCAAAATAGCTCCTAGCTATGTTCAAAGATCTAAATATTCAGCATATAGTTAGAAATCAAAACGAAAAGGCTGACGCCTTAGCCGGTTTAGCTGCAAGTGTGTCACTGGACTCACATGAAATGATGGACATACACATAGAGGAACGAAGGTTATTGCCAACATTTGTTGAAGAAGAAGAAACGGTAATATCTTCTGCAATGACAGCTGATATATGTGAAATTGAGGTAGGGGATTGGCGAGCACCATTCCTCGAATATCTACTTCATGGATACCTACCTCTTGATAGTAGCGAAAGATCTAGAATCTGCAAAAGGTTAATCCATTACGCATGCATCAATGACATACTCTATAGGCATTCCCATGACGGCATATTATTGCGCTGCCTTGCTGGAAATGAAATTATGGATGCCTTAAACGAGGTGCATGCTGGAATATGTGGCTCGCACCAATCAGGTCCTAAATTGCACTACCAATTAAGGCGTCTAGGCTACTACTGGCCCACAATGTTTGAAGACGCCACTAAATTTGCAAAGAAATGCCATGAATACCAAGTGCATGCTGACTTTATACATCAGCCGCACGAACCACTCCATGCGACAAATATGTCTTGGCCTTTTGAAATGTGGGGAATGGATATAGTTGGGCCAATTCATCCACCGTCGTTCAAAGGTCACAAATTCATTTTAGCAGCAACAGACTACTTCTCCAAGTGGGCTGAACTTACACCACTAAAGGAAGACAAAGTGGAGAATGTAGAACATTTTATAAGAACACAACTCATATATCGTTTTGGCGTTCCTTCCCGGATCATGTCTGATAACGGAACTCCTTTTAAAAACAAACAAGTGGATAAGTTATGCTCCAAGTTTAAGATAGACCATCATTATTCCACGGCATATAATCCAGCGACCAATGGACAAGCATAAGCTTTCAAAAAAACTCTCTGCAAGTTTCTAAAGAAAGTTGTATCAAAAAATAAGCGCGACTGGCATGAAAAGCTTCTCGAAGCCTTGTGGGCTTACAGAACCACAACACGCACACCGATAGGAATGACACCTTATTCCTTAGTATTTGGAGGAGAAGCCGTTCTACCTTTGGAGGTATAGATCATGTCATTGAGAGTCGCTACACATGAAAATTTGTCAGAAGAAAAATCAGTACAATTATGTCTCGATGAATTAGAGAGACTAGAAGGTAGACGACTTCAAGCTCTACAAAATCTTGAGGCATATCAAGCTAGGATGTCGCGAGAATTCGACAAACGAGTCAAACGAAGGTCGTTCAAACAAGGAGATTTAGTTCTAGATGTCATTCGTCCCATGAATATCACGCGACGGATGAAAGTAAAATTGGAACCAAAATGGGAAGGTCCCTTCGTCATAAAAGAGGTTTATTCTAGCGGCGCGTATAGAATCATATCACCAGATGGGAAATACTCGCCGACACTGGTAAATTGGAAATTCCTTAAGCGTTACTATGTGTAAAAAAATACACACCAAACCCTCACGAGTCTAAACTGGGGCACATGAAAAAAATACACTCCAGACCCTCACGAGTCTAAACTGGGGCACATAAAAAAATACTCCATACCCTCACGAGTCTAAACTGGGGCGCACAAAAAACTAATTACTCCAATGACTTACGAGTGTAAACTGTGATGCAAAAAAAGAAATCATCAAGCGTACTCCATACCCTTAAGAGTATAAACTGGGGCACATAAAATTTTACTCCGATATCCTACGAGTCTAAACTATGGCGTAAAAAAATGACTCCAAATTCTCATAAGCTTAAACTGTTGTACAAAAGGGCAGTGTATATAAAAATATAAATAAATTTGTAAAAGATAAAAAAATGAACAATGAAATAAAGTAACAAAGCTTCAAGCAAAAAATGTAAATAAATAAAGGGGTTACCCAAGGTAGTTCATGCAATTAGCACAGAGTATCCATTCCACACAGAAAGCAGGGCTATACGAATAACATTGCATAGTCCATCAGTACACATGAATAAATCCCATGCAAACATACGCGAATGGTGCTACTGGCATGCGAGAAGACACAAGAAAATGGGTTTGCCGATTGGCCGCCTTATGCAAGTCTGAGTAAAAAATGTAAATAGACAACATGTCTGATTTATTAAGAACAAAAAAACTCAGTTGGACATGGAGCACCAGTCCTTCAGACTTCTAATAATAGACTTGGCTTCGTCCTCCAGCGTCGATGTCTTCCCTTTAAGAGCCTCCAATTCCTCGGAAGCTTTCACATTAACTTCGAGCAAATCTTCATGCAACTTCTTGGCTTCAGCTTGCTTGGCGGAATGGTCTGACTCCAGTTGCTTGACCCTTTCTTCAGCTGTACACAACTCAGCAGTAGCTTCTTGTAGTTGAGCGGAGAGGGCCTCCACACGTTCCTTCTTCTCAGCTTGTTTCTCCATCATGGATGACATCTCTTCTGCTGAAGTTTTCAGGGACGCTTCAATGGATTCAGCCCTCCTCTCTACTACAGTAACAAATTCAGACTTTTGCTTTGACTGATCGTCAATGGTTCTACGGGCTTCTTGCACTGTATCTGAGATCGAGACAAATTTTTCCCAAGCCACGCGGACAGGGGCAATTTGAGGAACAATATCACCAACCGGGAGCATCGACCGAACTGCCTGGAAAATCTCATGGCGCTGAGAATCTGTTAATGTAGGGGCATCTAAAGCTTCAAAAGCATTCTACAGCAACAAATCGATAGCATCCAGAACTGGCTTGGTAATAGCGGAAATATCCATGGATGGCGCTGAAATCTGTGTCATTATTCCCTCGCCACTGACGATATTAGAAGCTCCTTCCGTATCACCTGGCGATAAGAAGGAGGGGCAAGATAAATGATATTGCAATGAAGTTAATAAATAGAAAAAGATACAAAGTACGAATAAAGCTACCGTGCGTAGAGATAGGCGAAATGTTTGAAATATCAGCCCGCGAGGCCACGCCTAAGTATAGATACGTAGGGGGAGTTGGAAGATTAAGAGAGGATTCTGATATATCAAAATCCTCAAATGATAGATCAGAACCTATCACATTATCATCAGTCCCTGTATCGTCAAGTTCATGCATAAAATCAACCAACTCGTCAAGATTACATGGGCTTTCTCCAAGAGAAATTTCAATCTTCCTTTTTACAGCAGGTCTTTCCTCCCCACCGGAAGAGATTTGTCACACCCTAGCTAGTCATGCATTAGAGTGTTGCATCATGTTTACTCTTTCATCAGAAACATGAAATGGGGATTTGTGAAACCCTCAGAATCATTTTGAAAATGACCCAAATAAAAATTTCTCCAAAAGGGTCCAAGAAAATGCTCATGTTGCTCTCTGAAAATATTGGACAAAGATAAAAATCAAACCAATATTTTTAAGAGCTCATAGGTATTTATTTTGGGCATTTGGAATTAATGCATAACTATTTGCTTTGGAAATATATTAATTATATATACTAATATATGTCCAAAAATTATGCCACCTGTTGGGGAGCTCTGGAATAATATATCTATCTCCTGCAAAAATTGGCATAAGGTAATAAAATGATTTAATATTTTATTTAAATCAAAACAAATGACAAAAATTAGAAAACAAAAATAAATAAAGAGGGAGAAGCTTACCTGGGGCTCCTCCCTGTGCAGCCCAGCAGTAGCTGGCCGGCCCAAGCCAGCAGGCGGCCCAGCCCGCCTCCTCCTCTGTCGTCTTCGTCCTCGACAGAGGGAGGGGAGTGTGCCCGGCGCGCGCGCGCGCCACCACGCCACGCCACCAGCTCGCCTGCCTGCCTGCCTCCCCCCTCCTCGTCTGGATGCCCTAGAACGACGCCATGCCCCCCCCCGTACTCTCTCACTCTCCCCCAGTTCTTCCTCTCCTCTCCCTCGCTCCATCACTCCCGCGTCCGAACGCACCCATCGCCGCCGTTCGCCATAGCCGCCGCTACCGGCCTCCCCTCGCCTCCCCGACTCGCGCAGGAGCTCCGCCCCCGCGCCCTGAAGCTCTCCGTCAAGCCACAAGACGCCGGACGCCCTGTGGAGCCGCCGTCGCCATCGTCTTCCTCCTCGGGCTCCGACCACCATCGCCGTCGATTCGCCGCCTCCGGTGCGTCCCCGAGCCTGCTTCGACGCCCGCTGCAACCGCGGTGAGCTCCGCCACCGTTTCCCTCTCTTCTCCCCCTCGTTCCCGCGCCGTAACTCCGTTTCCCACCACGGCCGAACCTCCGCCGTCGCCGGACTCGCCGTCGACGCAGCTCCGGTGACCATTTGGTCACCCCGGCGAGTCCAACAAGTTTGCAAGGCCCCGTAGAGCATCCCTAGCGCCTTGCCTCGCTCGCCTTCGAGCTCCAACCCCGTTTCCGTGCACGACCGAACCCCGGCGGCCGCAGCCGAGCTCGCCGCCGTCGACTCCGGCCACCCCAGGCCCAGCCACGGCCACCGCCCGACGCGCCATCGAGCTGGCTTTCCAACGCACCTAGCCGCACGCCGTTTGGAGCACCACAGAGGAAACCTGAGGCACTTGTACGCCGCGGACCTCGCCGGCGACTAACCGCCGGCGGGTTTGACCTGTTCGACCTGGGTTTGACCCCCCCAGAGTCACTGACGCGTGGGCCCCGTCAGCCAGGTGGTTAGCTTAGTACTAATCGCTGTTATTTAACCCCCCTGACACTGACCAGCGGGCCCCAGCGCCACTAACCCTTAATTAGGATTAAACTAACCTCTGTTAAACCCCCCTGTCACTGACGTGTGGACCCCACACGTCAGGTTTGACCCTAGCCAGCCGCAGTTGACCGCTGACGTCGTGCTGACGTCATGCTGGCGCAATATATATATTTCTGGATTTAATTTAAATCAGGAAATTCCAGAATATAATTTAAACTTCAAAAATTCATAACTTTTATTCTGTAACTCCAAATCAGACAAATTATATATGAAAAATGTTCAGAAAAATCCAATCTATCCATCTGTACTATTTTCATGCATGATCAAACAAGTTAAATTGATGTTTAAAGCAGAACAAGGAAAAGCACTTTAAAAGGTCATGCTTGAGTTTGAAATTTGAATCTTTGATTCAAATTTGTTCAAACCCTTCTGGTTTTAGTTGCATTAGCCCAACACACTCATATTGCCATGTTTCATGCATGCATCATATTGTTGCACATTGTTTGGTGATGGTTGTGTATCGGTGTCCTTTGCGACAGGTTCTGCCTCCGAGGAGTACCGTGATTACCCTAACGAAGAACCGTATCAGTGCATCGAACCATCAGGCAAGCAACCAACCATTTGATCATATCGATACAATCCCATGTTCTCGCTCCTGCTCTCTTTTACTGCATTAAGACAACGCGTTTCAAACTGCTGTGTGCTACGGTAGTTGAACCCATTTCCTCTGCATGACCTGTCATTGCCACAGTAACTAGATGAAACCCACTAGCATGTGTAGGAGTTGTTTGAGCCATATGTATGTGTTGTTCCTACCTTGCTATGCCTGCTATGCTTAGAGTCGTGTCAGGTCTGGTTCATCTGGGTGATGGGCTAGAGTGAAATGATTATGTCGGTAATAAGAGTGGTGTGGTGAACACGATTTGGTAAAGGTATCGATGAGAGGCCATGTAGGAGTACATGGTGGGTTGTTTCATTGAAGCCGACCTTAAGCACTGAGATCTGTATGTGTGATTTAAGAATCAGCTACTACCATGCATTGGGCCCGAAACCAATGGACCCTCTCGGCTTCTTATTCACCCTAGTTCTCCGTCCAGGAGTTGCAAGTAGTTTCTGGTGTTTGTAGCCTACTGGAGGCCGTGGACAGCGCTGACCGTAGGGGTGGGCTGTGATGCGGTAGGTACGTGGCCGGGTGTACCGAATACCCGTTAGGTATCTCGGGAACCCTGTTCACATCGTTCGGGGCCGTATGGGAAACCTCAGCCGGACTCCCTGCGGATGGAACCTGAATAGGTGATAAACCTGGACTGGAGGCTTAGGTGACTAGGTAGGTCGTGGCCGACACCCACGTTGGGCTTCCGCTTGAAGGTTGCCGAGTACATGTCGGGTAAACGACGGTAAGTGGTGAGAGCGTGTATGAAGAAGTACACCCCTGCAGGGTTAACATGATCTATTCGAATAGCCGCGTCCGTGGTAAAGGACTACTTGGTTGCCTATACAGTTCATAGACAAGTAAATGGAAACTACTAAAAGCCTCAAGATAAGTGTGAGTGCCGAGGATGGCTCTTCCGTAGGAAGACGGAGGCGGATCCTCGGTAGTGTATTGAAGTGGTGAGTAGTGGACTCGTGTGCGCAAAACCATTTCAAGTTGAAGTATCGTAGGATAGTCTAGCCAAGAGTCAAAGCTGGCTTGCTGCAATAACTCCACCAACCCTTCTTGATAATATGCATGTATGTAGGATCTGATGTAAGTCTTGCTGAGTACCTTTGTACTCATGTTGCTATAATTTACATTTTTTTCAGAAGACGCTGCAACCCCTTCTGATGGGTTCTATGTAGACGTTGACATCAACGAGTAGGCTAAAGGCCCAGGTGGTGACCCTGAGCTTGTGAAGGACCATGTAGTATAGCTAGGCTTTCCAAGCCTCTTTTATTTTAGTAGTTGTCTGTACTCAGACAAGTTACTTCCGCTGCTGGTTTGTATGACTGTATGACTTGAATGCTGGGTCGTGAGACCCGTTCCTTTGTGTATGTTATGTATGGCTCCCTGAGCCTTAAATAAAGTACTTGTGTCGTAGAGTCATGTTGTGATGCTTCGTTGTATTTGCACATATCGAGCATATTGTGTGTATGATTGAAATGCTTGGTATGTGTGGGATCTGACTATCTAGTTGTTTATCTTTAGTAGCCTCTCTTACCGGGAAATGTCTCCTAGTGTTACCGCTGAGCCATGGTAGCTTGCTACTGCTCTGGAACACTTAGGCTGGCCGGCATGTGTCCTTCTTCGTTCCTGTGTCTGTCCCTTCGGGGAAATGCCACGCATTGAGTACCGGAGTCCTGTTAGCCCGCTACAGCCCGGTTTACCGGAGTCCTGCTAGCCCAGTGCTACAGCCCGGACCCACTTGCTGATGACCGACACGTTCGAAGCTGGGTCATGGATGCCTGTCCCTGTAAGTCTGTGCCACTTTGGGTTTACGACTAGTCATGTCAGCCCGGGCTCCTTATCATATGGATGCTAGCGACACTATCATATACGTGAGCCAAAAGGCGCAAACGGTCCCGGGCAAAGGTAAGGCGACACCCGTGGGGATACCGTGCGTGAGGCCGCAAAGTGATATGAGGTGTTACTGGCTAGATCGATGTGACATCGAGTCGGGGTCCTGACAGCGTTGGCATCAGAGCCGGACTGCCTGTAGGTTCTCCAAGCCAAACTGGTCGATGTTGAGTCTAGAAATTCTTTAGTTATATGTAGGGGAATTGTTTGTGGGTTGGAACATAAGGCTCTTTTTACTCCTTTATCTTATAACATTCTGATCTGAGTCAGTCTATTCTTCCACCGGGGGTTAAGGAATTAGGGTCTATTCTCTCCATCAGGATCACGTGTTACTAATCAGTAGTACCTTATAAGTTTGATGGATACAAGCCTAGTTCAATTCTACTACCACATTATGTTGCTAGGATGGACTCAGAACTTGATATGATGATGATGAGTGTGTATGTAATCCTTTGTCAAATGTCTCAAAATCCTTCTTGAGCATTTACAGCTGTTATGCTGCCGAAATTTTGCTAGAAATTCTAATGCCTTTGCATTATGATTGTGCTTTCAGATGGCCACTCGCGACCTCAATCAAGTGGTTCGCCTGACTCGATGCCTAGATGTACCCGGCCATACTGCCATGTTGGTCAGGGTAATGACTGAGGCTGGATACCGTTGGTATCCTGAGTACACGGTCGAAGAGCAATTCCGAGACTTTAATCAAAGCCAGTATCTCTGCACCGTCAGGATATTTCCATCTTATCCTGGGTCCACCGAGCCCCTTCACTGCTCCTATGGACTCGGGGTTACTATTGAGATGGCTGTGCAGGACGCCGCCTACTCTATGATGACCATCATGCGAGTCAGATCTGGTCTATTTCGGGACTCTGATTTCCGGTATATGCCAGGATCACTTCCGGGAGCACAAGGGTATCTCCAGGCTATCTATGCTGACCCCACCCAGGAGGATTCACGGACTCGCACCACTGCTGAGATGCTCGAGGATAAGGACCGTGAAAATCGGGCCTTGAGGTTAGAGCTCTTTAATACCCGTGCTGACCATTGGGCCACGTTGACTCGGTTTGCACCGGCGGTGCAAGCTGGATATTCGGATATGCGCGATCTCTATCCTGTGAGATCTGCTCTGCCAGACGTGATGGGTTGGCGTGATGTAGGAGGCATCACCCCACCTCGCGGTCCCCGCAGGCCACCGTCTGTTGGTCCAAGACCTCATCCTAGCCCCTATGGTCCACAAGCTCCGCGAGATCGTCTGTTTCCGGATGATCATGTTGAGCTTCCAGGCTATGGAGGTGACTTCTACGAGGACTACTACGGATCGGTCTGAGTTAGTGGTAGTATCACTAGTTCGCACTAGCTGTGTCGTCTATCGTCCCGCGTGACTCGTGGGATATGACCTAGTTGTACTCTTTCCGGAGGTGTAGAAAAATAATGTATAGGAGCTTGGGATGCCTCCGATGAGATGTAATCCTCTTTTCACCGTAATAGTACTTTGTTTGGTCTTGTACTAAACCCTGTATGGTGTGTATGATGATGGAATAAAGAAGCAGTTCTGTATCTACCATGTCATACGGATGATCATCCTGCATTTCGAGTTATTCCTTACATTTTGTATCCTATGTCGGAATTTTATCATCCTGACTAAATCATTGTCTTGTTTACCTAGGATGGTCAACACGCGCACTAACCCTGCTCCTCAAGAGCAGGCCGAAGGCAGTGAAGTCAGGGATGCAAATCTGCCTCATCCTCCTTCCCTAGCCGAGGTTATGATGGAAGCTGAGAGAAACAAGCGGGAGACCAACCGTTTGTTGGAGCGTATTGAACAGAACACAACACACCATCAGAGGACTAACGTGGTGTCACTCAGTGATTTCATCAAATACATCCACCCACGTTCCACCACTCCGTCGAGCCTCTCGACGCTGATGACTGGCTTCGCAGTATCTCTCACAAACTGCGTTCCGCGCTGGTAGCGGAGGCTGACAAGGTCACCTTTGCTGCATATCATCTTGAAGGCCCCGCCAGTCTATGGTGGGAGAATTATGGAGCTATGCGCCCAGCGGGCCATGTCACTACTTGGGCTGAATTCAGTGAGGCTTTCCATGAACATCACATTCCGGAGGGTCTCATGGACCGTAAACGTGAGGAATTTTGCAATTTCACCCAAGGCCGACTCTCTGTGGATGTTTACAGCAGGGAGTTTGGTAACCTCGCACGATATGCAACTGAGGAAGTGTCTACTGATGCCAAGAAGCAAGCAAGGTTCCATAAGGGACTTAGTCCTGAGCTTCGCCGCGACCTCCGTCTGCATGAGTGCACATCTTTTCAGAAACTTGTCAACAAAGCCATCAGTGCTGAAACTGGTCAGACTGACTATGACGCAACACGCAAGCATGGCCGTGACATGGGTTCCTCATCCGGTGCTGGGCCTCAGAAGCGCAGCGTGTGGGTACCCAACACCGCCCTGCCACCCAGGTTCACACCGAGGCCATCTTTCCAGGCGCCTCGCCCTGTTCAGCAGTCTGTTCCAGCCAAGCCCTATGGGGGTCCAACCAACAATGCTCCTCCACCTACCAGTTCCGTGACTTGTTTCAAGTGTGGGGAATCTGGCCACTATATGCGTGAGTGTCCCCAGACTAACCCCAACCAGTCTGCTAAAGCTGTTGGCCGTGGCAAGCCGACAGGGAAAGTGTTCCACGCCAAGCCGGCCACCGCTTCACGTGGCCATGTCAACTGTATCTCTGCCGAAGAAGCTCAAGAGGATCCCAACGTCGTTCTCAGTACGCTTCTTGTTAATTGCCACCCGGCATCTGTTCTTTTCGATACAGGAGCCTCTCATTCATTTATATCCGAGAACTATGCTCGTTTGCATAACACCGCATTCTGTGACATGCCATCCACTATGGAAATTTCTACTCCTGGTTCTAGATGGCAGACCTCTAGGGTAAGTTATGGAAATGAAATCCAAGTCGACAGACTTGTTTTCCTTGCATCGTTGATAGCCCTTAAATTTTCAGATATTAATATCATTTTGGGTATGGACTGGATGTCAGCTCATCATGCCAAAATTGATTGCTTCTCTAGGACTGTTCAACTCACTCACCCTTCGGGCAAGATAGTCAATGTCTTAACCCGAATAGCCAAGCGACAATAATATTCTCTTAACGCCAGCCCTTTGCCAGATCTTGAGGACGTTCCGGTAGTCCGTGACTTCCCGGATGTCTTCCCAGAGGAATTGCCAGGTTTTCCACCTGACAGGGATGTTGAGTTCGTAATAGACCTCATCCCAGGAACCGTTCCGATTGCTAGAAGACCTTATAAGATGGCACCACTAGAACTAGCCGAGCTTAAGAAACAACTCGATGAGTCCTTGAAAAAGGGTTTCATCTGCCCTAGTTCATCTCCGTGGGCTTGCCCCGTCCTATTCGTCAAGAAGAAGGATGGTACTGACCGGATGGTTGTAGACTACCGACCTGTCAATTTGGTCACAATCAAGAACAAATATCCGCTTCCCAGGATCAACGACCTGTATGATCAGCTCGCTGGATCCTCAGTCTTCTCCAAGATGGATTTGAGGTTGGGCTACCATCAAATCAAAATCAGAAGCGGGGACATTCCTAAAACGGCCTTTGTTACTCGTTATGGCCAGTACGAGTACACCGTCATGTACTTCGGTTTAACCAACGCTCCAGCCACTTTTTCTCGGTTAATGAACTCAATCTTCATGGAGTATTTGGATAAATTCGTCGTAGTTTATCTCGATGATATACTCATCTACTCCAAGAACGAGGAAGAACATGCCGAACATCTAAGGCTAGTGTTGAAGAAACTTCGAGAGCATCGCCTTTATGCCAAATTTTCTAAATGTGAATTCTGGTTGTCAGAAGTGACCTATCTGGGTCATGTAATATCTGGTAAAGGTATTGCTGTTAACCCTGAGGGAGTTCAAGCCGTCCTTAATTGGACTCCACCTGAATCGGTCAAGCAAGTTCGGAGTTTTCTGGGCTTAGCGAGCTATTGTCGTCGCTTTGTCGAGAACTTCTCCAAGGTTGCTAAACCTCTAACCGAACTCCTCAAGAAAGATAAGAAGTTCGAATGGACTCCACAATGTGAGCACAGCTTTCAGGAACTGAAAAGACGCCTGACCTCTGCTCCCGTACTGGTACCGCCAGACTTCTCCAAGGACTTTGTTATCTACCGCGACGCCTCGCGACAAGGACTAGGTTGCATTCTCATGCAAGATCGACACGTAATTGCCTACGCTTCACGGCAATTGCACCCACATGAGGAGAATTATCCTACTCATGATCTAGAGCTTGCAGCCGTAGTCTATGCACTTAAGACCTGGCGACATTACCTCCTCGGTAATCGTTGCGAAATATTCAGTGATCACCAAAGTATGAAGTACATTTTCACCCAACCGGATCTGAATCTCAGGCAAAGACGTTGGGTTGAGTTGATCACAGACTTCGACTTAGGAATAACCTACACCCCAGGGAAAGCCAACGTCATGGCTGATGCGCTAAGTCGTAAATCTTATTGTAACAACCTGATGTTACAACAAAGTCAACCGCTTCTCCATGAGGAATTTCGGAAGCTTAACCTTCACATTGTTTTTTCTTTCCACCTTGGTGGCAAAACCTACCCTTACGGATCAGATCATCAAAGCACAGAAGGTAGATCCGGGAATCTCCCGCATCAAGAGAAACATCCAGAAAGGAATTGCGAATTGCTTCTCCATTAATGATCAAGGGGTCGTATACTTCGGGAATCGACTAGTGGTTCCCAAAGTGTGAAACCTGAGGCGATTGATCCTTAAGGAAGCTCATGAATCTCCTCTCTCCATTCATCCCGGTAGTACTAAGATGTATCAGGACCTACGCCAGAGGTTTTGGTGGACTAGGATGAAGAGAGAAATTGCTCAGTATATTGCTAATTGCGACGTCTGTCGCCGTGTAAAAGCAGAGCATCAACGGCCTGCTGGCACCCTTCAACCCTTAGCTATTCCTGAATGGAAATGGGATAAAATTGGTATGGATTTCATTACCGGTTTTCCCAGGACCAAGAGAGGGAATAATGCTATTTTCGTCGTTGTCGATCGTCTTTCCAAAGTAGCCCATTTCTTACCTGTTCGTGAGAATATAACCGCTAGTCAGCTGGCAGACTTATACATCTCCCGAATAGTGTCCCTCCATGGTGTTCCTTTGGAAATTAACTCGGATCGAGGAAGTCTTTTCACCTCTCGATTTTGGGAAAGCTTCCAAAATGCTATGGGGACCCGTCTCTCCTTTAGCACCGCCTTCCACCCTCAGTCGAGTGGTCAAGTGGAACGCGTCAACCAGATTCTAGAAGACATGCTTCGAGCCTCTGTTATCTCATTCGGAATGGACTGGGAGGAGTGCCTTCCATTTGCCGAATTCGCTTACAACAACAGCTATCAATCTAGCTTGGGTAAAGCCCCTTTTGAAGTTCTCTATGGACGACGGTGTCGAACACCCCTTAACTGGTCAGAGACCGGGGAAAGACAATTCTTTGGCCCGGATATGATTCAGGAAGCAGAAGAACAAGTTCGCATCATTCGTGAAAAGTTGAAAACAGCCCAATCTCGTCAAAAGAGTCAATATGACCGAAAACATAAGGCTATGACTTTCGAGGTTGACGAGAAGGCTTATCTTCGGGTCACCCCTCTGAAGGGAACCCATCGTTTCGGTATCAAAGGCAAATTGGCTCCTCGTTACATTGGACCTTTTCGCATTCTCGCCAAACGAGGAGAAGTTGCCTACCAGTTGGAACTACCTCCGCACCTCTCCAGAGTCCACGATGTCTTCCACGTTTCTCAACTCAGGCGTTGCTTCTCGGATCCTATCCGTGGAGTGGACCACGAAACGCTTGATCTCCAAGATAATCTTACATATCGAGAGTACCCTATTCGTATCCTCGATCAGGCCGAACGTACCACCCGACGTCATAATATCAAGTTTCTTAAAGTACAATGGTCGCACCATTCTGAGGATGAAGCAACTTGGGAAAGGGAGGATCGTCTTCGACTCGAGTATCCCGCCTTCTTCCCGGAGGAACCCAAATCTCGGGACGAGATTCTTTTGAGTGGGGGTGAGTTGTCACACCCTAGCTAGTCATGCATTAGAGTGTTGCATCATGTTTACTCTTTCATCAGAAACTTGAAATGGGGATTTGTGAAACCCTCAGAATCATTTTGAAAATGACCCAAATAAAAATTTCTCCAAAAGGGTCCAAGAAAATGCTCATGTTGCTCTCTGAAAATATTGGACAAAGATAAAAATCAAACCAATATTTTTAAGAGCTCATAGGTATTTATTTTGGGCATTTGGAATTAATGCATAACTATTTGCTTTGGAAATATATTAATTATATATACTAATATATGTCCAAAAATTATGCCACCTGTTGGGGAGCTCTGGAATAATATATCTATCTCCTGCAAAAATTGGCATAAGGTAATAAAATGATTTAATATTTTATTTAAATCAAAACAAATGACAGAAATTAGAAAACAAAAATAAATAAAGAGGGAGAAGCTTACCTGGGGCTCCTCCCTGTGCAGCCCAGCAGTAGCTGGCCGGCCCAAGCCAGCAGGCGGCCCAGCCCGCCTCCTCCTCTGTCGTCTTCGTCCTCGACAGAGGGAGGGGAGTGT